>NC_139413.1:27178390-27213390 GCF_905368555.1 Meleagris gallopavo | reverse complement strand
CAGCAACATCTTTAATGTGGCCATTCACATTTACATCATGCCATGAGTCTGACTGGGTTGTGTGAGCACTGTGAGCAGGACATTTGCTGTTTATTGTTGGAACTTCTTTACTGTGAGGTAAAGTTCTGGTTTGTGTCATCTGTAGGAAAGTGGAAGCACAGCATCAATGGTCTTTTTTGTGTGTCCATCTTCCATGCTCCAGGATACTCGCTTCCGAATAATTCATTTCTTTCTAACCACAGTGTTCCTTTCTATGTCAAAAGGGAGAAGAAAACAAATAATGGAATCATTAATTTTAATCTGATCTCAGAGCACGGAGAATCATTCCAAGCCTCTGTCTTGAAATATTTTCAGTACAAGCAGTATAAATTAACTTTTTTTTATTTTTAATTTTCACCAGTAACTTTCTGTGCAGGGAAAATGCATTTCCAAACTATTCTATTTATGTTCCACATGTTGCTGCAATTCCTTTGAATTGGATAGCACAGAAAATCCTTTTTCTATCTGATCTCTCTTTTCACACCGTGTATAGGCAGGGCAACATTATTGTAGAACTCCAAAAATGTTATGTACACATCTTATTTGAAATCAATTGGGAACATTTATGGTATCAGAAATCCCTTTATTTTAGAAAGGACATATTGCCTTTTGGGGGGCTTGTCGTGTCCCAACAGAGTGGAGTCAAGCTGAACAGGGAGCTGTACACTGATTTATCTCCAGGATTTTTGCAATTTCTAAGATGTCTGCTGGCATCACATCCAGGTAGGACTAGCATGAAGTGACATTTACTATTTTGGTCTTAAAGCGAGTATGGATAATGTTGCTAATAATCATCCTCTTGTAAATTATAAATGTCAAGGACACCCAGAGCCATGTGTGCACTGGAGGTTCTTTTTTAGACTCTCCTGTTGGCAGATAATGTCAGATTTGGGTTGGTCTGTTTGGCAAACCACAGCTTTGTCCTCTAAAATGTTTGACCCCTGCCTTTACCTTCTCCAATGTAAATTTATACAACGGGATTCTTGGCTGGCACCACTTAACATTCGTGTGCTCTACAATCGTTGTTCTTCAGGCTGCCATTTCTTAAAAGTGAGAGTAAATGGGACTGAGCTGGGCCCGCCCTGAAGTCAGAGCATATTTTTGATGGTTCCAGTTGCAGTTTTGCACGTCATGCTTCCTCTCTTCTCTCAGAGCAAAAGTGCTCAGAGAACAGGGCCTGTGGAATTCCAGATATGAAAATCAACATCCAGACCCCAAATGGCTGTTGTAGGGAGGTGGCATTACCTGAATGTCCCCCCTGGCCCCAGACTGCCTGCAGTATTCATCACGGTGCCACATGGCTTTCTGCACAGGGAGCAGATGAAATATGGCTCGTTTGTTAGAGTGAGTCCAAATCAGGAATTAAGTTGCTTTTTGAAACCCTAAAGTCAATGATAAGTGCTTTACATCCATTACCTTATCAAAATCAAATAATTGGCGATGTTTAAGGAAAAGTTAACAAGTACAAATGGCTCTTTGTATGAGTGGTATTCTCTAATTTGAAGAGCAGTAAAATGAAAGGGTGTGGAAGAATAGACCAGGGACCATAAACTGTAGATAATCCACTGACCTGCTTCTGGTGTTGCTTAAACTATATGTAGGGCTTGATCATTGGGCTTCAACCATCGCACAGTCAGAGTACGACCCCTAGAATCTAAAAGAAGACAAAAGATTTAAGTGCTAATTCAGCAAATTATTTAACAGTACGCTCATGCTTAAATTTGTCCTTCTTCCAGAATGCACTGTTAAAATTTCTCATTTTGTGCGAGAGAAGGGCATATTTAATCTCATTAAATTTAAAGAAAATTTTATCACTACTGCCGTAAATAAGGTTGGGCTGCAGGGTGACAGATGTGGTCAGGGTGAAGCAGCAGAACACCGCTGTGAAAGGGGATATGTCTGTAGTCACACATTTTCAGAGAGTCTATTCAGGGAAATAGCAGACATCATTTCATCCTGGCTTTCCTGTCTTCTATGGAAATAGTCATTTGTGTCTTCAGTTTACCAGGAACATATTGAATGCACTGTGTAGTTGTACACACACTCCCCCCCAGGTTATTCCAATTAATGGCTATTGATTTAGATGTTCTCTATTCTGTAAAAGATAAAGATGGCAAATAATAATGTCCAGCTGGTTTCTCTATTAAATAAATCTGAAGAAATTTTTGTATGCATAATATCTATTAAATGCATTGATCACGGTGTTCTTTAGCAGAAGAAAGACCCAGTCTTTGGGTCGACACCTAAAACACGAGGATTTAAAAGGAGTAGTGGGTGACAGGTTGGCTTGTGTGTTGTCTGCCTGGAGAGGAAATGTTCAGCTGCTCCTTCATGCTGTGAAAATCAGTTCTTCAGAGCTTCCTCCTCAAAAAGCAAAGAATGTGGATTTATTAAGAGGTATCTCATTTCTTCTCAGAATTTCTGCCTATGGGAGTGACTCTTTGTTATTGCTTTGGGGAAAGAGCATCTGCAAGGGCTGTCAGAGGGAGAAGACCAGCTGTTTTACTGGAGGCAGACTGGATGGCTTCTCTGGAGCCAAATAGTTCCAGAGAACTAAAGGCTGAGGGTGGGTTAGGTGTTGTGAAGGAGTTCCAAGGAGGCCAGGCTGGGGGGACCATGCTTCATCTTGGACACTTGGTGGCGGACACTGGGCAGGGCCAGGTGGAAGATGCTTTATACTTTTGTCCAGGCTTATCCTTTTTATTTGGAGGGATCCAGCTCTGGGAATAATTATCACAATCACAATTTTTTCACATAAAAGATTGTTTTAATGAGGTGACTGCTTTAAAGCAAAACAATACATTTAACGAAAAACTGTCAGTGTTATAAATGTTTTCTGAACGTTAATATTTCCTGATACTTTTTGAAGAGTCTCAGTATTGACCGTGAGCCATTGTCAGCCTCTTTCCCCGTTACCAGAAATTTTCATTAAAAGTCAGTCCAAGGAAATAAGGTATGAGTTATGCTAAGTGTTTCCAGCCCAGAAATCTTCCATCCAGGTTTAGCAACTGCAGCACTTCCAGCCTTCGTGATTTTTTCTTATCTTGGTCATGCAACATTTAGTATGTTTTTGAAAATCTTAGCATCTGGAGTCAAGTGAATGCTTGGAAATCTGATTTTTTGGAAAGTCTATTTCTTGTTCTGCTCTAATGGCCATATTCTTAAGCCATAATTTTTAAGAGAGCTTGGTGGGCCTGGCATAATAGGGGTATGAAGATGGATTATTGAGAGACCCAGAGTTCTCATTAGGATAAAGAGAGGGAGGCCAGTCTGCTTAGTGTACTGAGTGACTGTGCCAACCTGTGCCTTCCCTTCAGAAGGCAGCATGCTGCATCTTCTCTTTTAATTCTAAAGATAATTACTTTAATTTAACGTGCTTTTTAGGAAGGTAACAGGTGAGAACATTTGTTATGAGCCTATCATCTCATGTGTTTGAATTTATGCCTGATTAGAGTAGAGGGCATGGAAATGGGGTGGAGGGTCCGCATCATCAAAACGCCTGAGTTCCTCACGTGTACGTGTCCAGAGAAGCTGTGGGTGCTCCATCCATGGAGATGCTCCAGCCCAGGCTGGAAGGGACCCTGGGCAGCCCAATCAGGTGGGGGACATGCTTAATAAAGAAGCAGTTTCATTAAGAAGCGTGAAGTGACCCTTTCTCTAATGGCACTTTGCTCTTTGCGTGCCCTTCCTTAGTACCATGCATTTAAAATTAGCACAAAAACGATCGGAATATTGTTTTTAAGAACAACACGATGTCTATGCTTGCAACCCAAATGCAACAGGAAAAATACCATTACTTGAGGACAAAACATAAAAAGGGGATTCAATTTTAAAACGCTTGTGGCAATGAAAAAATATAACTTCCAGTGTGAGCCAATTCATGGAGGCCTTAACATTCATTTGTTGCAAATGGAGGGGGCAGCAGAAGGCGAGGCCGGAGCCGATTGGTGTCTGGCAGGCAGGGAAAGGTCAGGCGGCCGCTCGGCGCTACCGCGAGGCTTTGCAAAGAGGCCAGCATTAAAGAGAAGTTACATCTGGGGTCAAGTGACCGCAATAACAGGGGACGCGGCAAGCCCTCAAATCATTCCCCGCAATGGAAATGACACGGAGCTGACATAATATCTGAGGTGAGATGAAACTG
Organism: Meleagris gallopavo; assembly: GCF_905368555.1. Classification (NCBI taxonomy): domain Eukaryota; kingdom Metazoa; phylum Chordata; class Aves; order Galliformes; family Phasianidae; genus Meleagris; species Meleagris gallopavo. Next base: position 27,209,210 of record NC_139413.1, on the reverse strand, counting down.
AAATCCTCAGCACCTGAACACTTCACCTACTGATGGGTAACCTGACCCTGACCAATCTTGTAATCATATCCATGTCAAGGGGGGAGCTGCATTTCCCGGAGCAGAAGGTACAGGAGCTTGCTTTTATTTTTTTTGGCTCCGGCACGGCTTCTGGAATGATGTTGTTAAAAGTTTCAATACTCTGCTTTAAGCCTTTCAAATCAATGTCTTCTGTGAAAAATCAGCTCCCACCTCTGCGAGCAGACACCGCTTTCGCCTTTATTTTTCTTCATTCTGGGTGGCTTCTGTGAGAGCTCAGGGAGCAGTAGGTGTGTGTGCTTCACGTGCATTAAGCACCCTAGGCGTGTTGTAAGAGATTCAGGTCGGGGCCATCTCCAGCACTCTCAGGCTAAAGACCACCAGAGAGCAAGAGCTTGGGGTCATTTCCATTTGTTCAGGGATGATGAGGGATTTTTGGCACAGGAAGTAACCCTTATAACGAGAGCATCTTTCAGACAGAAAGAAAAAAGTAAGTTGTTCATTGTATTGTTCCAAGTAATGTCGTGTTGGATAAGTTTTCTGGTGCAAAAATACTTTTATTTTTATCTCTAATTGCTGCCTCTTGAAATCTTATCTTGAGTTTTGTCTTTCAAACTGCATTCTGGAAGGTCCTGGTTTCAGAGACTTCTTTGTGCTTTTGTATTTGCATTTTTCTGAAGAGGGCAAAGAAAGCTCAAATTAAAGTCCATTTCCATAAGCAGAGCTGTCCCTAAATCCTACAATATTTTCTGAGCCAGTGTATTTGCCTGACCCAAAACAATCATCGCACCCAGCTGTCTGATGAATCAGCATGTATTTAAATCAAAGGGAGCGAGGAAAGACTACATTAGTTCTGTTCCACAGACCTGTCAAAGCTCCAGAGAGATTAAACGCATGACCCCTTCATCCCTAACATTGCTCCACAAGAGACATTTCTGTCACTATTTCTGCCACTTGGCTTTCTAAGATGCCACGAAGCCTTAGGGCGACCTCTGCTACATTTCAGTGTTGTTTATTGATTTCTGACCCAGTGCTTAATAGTTTTCCCAGTCTCCCTGAATGGCTTTTGTAAGCAATAGGGTTTGTGCATCTCACCGATCAATACCTTTTATATTTACAATAAAATTGAAACTGCTTCTGCTGGGGGTGCAGCCCAGCATTTGTCATCCTTCAGCGAGGGAAAACTATGTCATTATCTGAATTAAAACATTTATTTCTGATTAAGAGAGTGTCCTATCTCATTAATTTTTCCCTTTCCAATAGAAAGGGAATAGAATCCTATTGATTTTTGCACTTTTACACATCTCCACTGCAGGGAAGATAATTGAGAAGTTAGCCAGAATAAATGAAGTTTCAAGTCTAGCAGGCCAGCCAATACCTTCCAAATTCAAGGTGTTTTTATGAAGCTGGATTTTAATTTGTTGGCAAGCTGAAGCAGTGGGACTTATTCGGCTGAGTAAATTGGATTAAGAGTAGAATCTCCTTGAAGCGTGTCTTGGTGAATGCTGAGGGGCTCATTCCCCCTAGACAGCCACAGACTTGCGTTACGCTTATGCTAAGACAGCTTCCAAATTGCCCTCCTTCAAAACTCGGCTCGCTCCAGGAAGTGTGGATTAGCGGTCCAAAAGCTTATTAACTTACTTTTCTTTCATTGTATCCACTCTCTTAACAACAAAGAAGCTCTAATCAGCAGCTGAACTAGACCTTCAGATTTTCTGCGTCAATTGATTACACTTTATTAGAATAATGGGATTAAATCAGGCTTCATTACAAAGAATTCCCTTTGCATGAATCCCTGCTTCCGAGGTCCTTTCTGGCACCAGTGTTGCAATTATTCTCCAGATATAGGATGCCGCTCATTCTGATGTTTTTCTCTCTGTGAATTAGCAATCAGTACACTGTGCTCATTCCCATATACGTAAGGAACCATACAATCACTATGTGTTCTGCTAGAAAACATACTGTGTTTAAACAGTATACAATTTTTCAATTTAAATTAAACAGTATGTTGTCTATTTTGGTAAGTTACTTACTGGTATCATATTAGCTATTTTAGAGCAGGGGAAAGCATCTTCCTGAATGTACTCTAGTCCTCCAAGATACATGGGGATTCCTCCCTATTTGGAAGTAGGGAGCAAATCTCTGCACAAAACTAAGGCAGAACCAGCGAAAAATATCTCAATCTATAAGCCCATCTATCTCAGTAACCTCAATTTAGAGGCTACTAGAAAGAGAGTTTATCTAAAAGTCTGTTTTCTCACTTTTATTCGTGCACTCTTTGCGACTTGATTTCAAGTCATTGATTTGATTGCTCTTCAGCAACCAAAATAGATGGTCTGCAAGTTAGAAAGACTGTAGCTTTGAATTGCTCTGAGTTTGTGAATTTTGGCTTTGGTGGGGCTTTGGAGGCAGGGGGGATTTTGTGCAGGTTTGAACCTGATTAGTTTCTAAGGAAGAAGATACAAAATGTCCCCCGAGAAAGCATTGTAAATGCCTTAGTTATAGCAAATCAACAGCACTAGATTAAAAATGCTGTGTAAGTGAAGAACTTAATTTCTTGCTGCATTTTAATGCATAGTCCCAAGCACCAAAGTATGCAAAAGGTTGAATACATTCATCACAAACAGTTCTGTTTTCTCTTTTTACACCAATGAGAAATTACAGGATTACCAATGACCTTCCTACCAATGAAGCACCATAATTATGGTCATTTGTTATACAACAGAGATGAATGGATAGAATTTACATAGAATAAAAATATTATTTAACAGCTGTTATTGATGTGTGAAGTGTAATCCTAATTTATTTAAATGCTATAAATATATTGGTAATGTATTCTTTTCAAATTAACCTCACGAACCTTCTACTGGCAAAACTTCAATTAACATTGCACTAAAATCCATTTTCTCACATTGTGGGGAATATTGCAAGAGTAAAAATTTACAGCTGCAGTGACAGTGTGCTGTCAACAAGCACTTGTTTGATTTTTTTCCAGTTCTTGCTTCAAATCATGGGAAAAAAAAGAGTCCCTTAAATTTAAATCATAGCATACCTTTACAACAACAGTTTTATTTTTCTGTTAATTAAATACACAACAACTGTTTCTGAATGAGTTGCCAAACATTATTTAGTATCTGTTTTTTTAGCTGCTGTGTTGCCAGACAATATGTACGTGTAGCAGGCTCGGGAATAAAACCAGAGAAGAGAGAAAGAAAAAGAACTGTTACTTCTTCCTGGTGAATATGCTGTAACGTTGCACCTTAAGAGAACAACAGGATGTGTTGGATTGTAGCAGCTTTTGATTAATTTAGAGACACGGGCAGGTGCTTGTGCGTGCATGTGTACATGTGCAGTACTTTTAGATTTCTCTCTTTTGTATTCTGTCCCTCTGCCCCTAGCTGTCATTATTCCATGTTCATCGACAGAAGAGTTATAGTTTGCAAAAACCTATCAGGTAGGCTGGACAGCAGATAATTGAGGTGATGATCAGTGCTAGCAAAAGACAATTGATAGTGATAGTGTCAGAGGCTGTACCTAACAAGATCTGCACCCTCTGTCTCCTTTAGCCTTTCTTTGGAATGGACAGAATATGGAATAACATGGACATGTCTGATGTGCATCAATAGATAGGATGGCAGTGCATAATACTTCTTGGAACCGCAATATGATGGTTGTATCTTTTGACATTGCAGCAGGTTATTAAATAGAAATGTGAACTATTAAGAGATGATCTTGACTCTCAATACATTTTTATCAAAGTCAAAAAATAGTTGACATCATTGAGTGGTTCCACTCTGTGAAGAAGCAGGAAAAACCTGGCATTACAGGGACATCAAGCATCATAATCGCCCCATTCTTAAAGAGGAATACAGATGTAAAAGCACAGATGTCTCACATAAGCAGAAGTAATTAACAAATGCAAACATCCACGCTGTTAGTATTAAACTTGCATATAAATAAATAGGCTTTCAATTTTTGTGTGTAAGGCTGCAAGTGAATTAATCATGAACTTACAAAATGAAGGGGATGCAAACCAGAACCTCGTGCTGCAGCACTCCCAGGCTTCCAAGTCACTCAACCCAGGCTCAAACCTGGAATGTTCTCCTACACAGCTGCCCCAAGCCATCAGTCAGAACACATGGACATCTCTGGTTCTGATTCTGAGGGACACCAGCTTCATAGCTTGACCCTGTGTCTGAGGATATCTGAATTCCCCGGCATTATAAAACCAAATGGATGACACTAAACTATGAGAATATATTTAAATCTCATTCTGCCAAGAGCATCTCATTCTCTTTTACCATTTTGGATAACTGTTTATATTTTCTGGACACTTTGAAACATAATTTTCCTTCCTGACTTTTAAAAAATGACATCTTTATTTCAACCCAAATGTTCCTTCCTGTGGTCGCCTCTGTGACACTACCTCCTGCAGAGCTTCCTAACATTTTCACAAAATGGATGGGATCTTGCATACATGACCCATTCAAACAACTCCAAGTGTCACAGCATTGCACAGCTCCATATTTTCAATTATAATGGAAGGACTAGTGTGGGCAGCTTGCTGTGGGATTTATCCTCTTATGCCCATCTGTAATGTATGCAAGAAAGTCATAGCTTTCCATGGTTATTAAACACCCTATAGTCTATATAAAAACATGCAAAGTTGAGGCTTAATAGCAATAAAATATTATGGGTACTGCCCTCAATCATGGCTGAATGAGCATGTCCCTTGATTAGGTAATTGGCAAACTACATACTGTAGCACACTCATGAATAGTCATGCTTTTTCATTACAGTGAACAATAGGTTGCTTAACTGTATAACAGTCTGCTTCCCAAACTGGCTGTGTTGGTTGCGGAGGCTCTTCCTCCCCTCGCACGGTATTACTTCCCAAGTCTCCTGCATTCTTCTTCCCAGCAGTGTGCTCGCAAAGCCATTACATGCTTGCTCAGTGCCACTGAAGCTCTACTGTTTTTTATTTTTCCCTGAGGCTGGTAGCCTTTGGGAGGGACTCAGATACATTAATGGAAAAGATCTGCTCTCTAATTCATGGCATTTCAGGAAGACCTTTGAATATATCGAGCTCCAGTTGAATTAATGTCATTTCAGCCAGGACAGTAAGTTTACTGTGTTGTGTCAACTATCATTCATTTGGAAAGTCCAGTAATTTAACGTGTAGCAGGGCAGTGGAGATAGAAGACAGACCTGAATGAATGATGTGTGATTTTTAAAAATGCTCATGCAGCCACATGGGACAGCATCGTTCAGTTGACTGGAGTATGTGGAGTGGGGATGATATCTGCAATAAACCAGCCTTAGTCAGCACGACCAGTGGCTCCCGAACCCCCCTCCCTCTCCCCCAATTCTGAGAGGTGAGGTCTGTCCCTGTAATGTGGGAAATTGATTGATTTATGTCTGTGTGATAGGTAGAATGATTGTCATTGGAATTGCACTGAATTATGGTGACACTGCTTCTGTTCCACAAGCCACTCCCCATATGTCCTATAACTCAACGGCAGAATGACAATAATACTATCTATGAAATTTATATTCATGATTATAAATTAATTCTTTTTGGCCAGACCAGCAGCAGCAGCAGCCTGGCTTTGCAATTTCCAAACAGCATTTATGGCATTGGCTTGGGAATACTATCTATCAAGCTTGGTGACAAATGTGGTAGATGATGGTCTTTCCCGCCGCTGGCTCAAACATCCCATTGTGTTACGGGGCAAAGAAAATGCTATAAAGTAACAGGCATCCTTGAACAGCAATTTCTGACCAGCCTTCTCAGCCTCATGTCAAGTCACACCAGTCTTCTTTCAAATGAATACTTCTTCAGAGAGGAGATACCTGGCAGTGCTCTTGTGTGGAAAGGAAAGAGCCAGAGGTGGTACAGAACAGCTCTTGGAAACTGGAGGGGCTGCAGGCCTGGAGTTCGAGCCCTGCCATCTTCAGGGACATTCGGCCTCTCGCTTGGGTCTGTAATTCACTGCTCAACCCCTTCCAGCATGTAGAGTAGAAGAAGAATTATAGCTTTCCAGCATATTGTGGGTTAACTTTTAAGATAAGTTTTGCATGGAATACCTCAATAAAAGAAAAAATAGGAGCAGAAGAATGAAGGGACATCTTAAAGTGCTGCTGTTGTGCAGTGGTGGAAGTCTTGAAGGTGTGTTCTTGGCAGACCTTGGTTTTGCAGTGGCTGCAGAGCAGTGTGAGTGTACAGAATGCAATGGAGCAGTGACTGATTGACACGGGTGACATGAGTGGTGTGGAGTCATTTTATGTATTTTGAGTAGCCTAGAAATGCCAGCAGTACTCCTTGGAAGAGCTTTTCCCATTATGGTGCCTACTGGTGGCAGACTGAAGCTGTAGGCTGTTCAAGCTTTCTGTGTTTTCTTTCCAAATGAGAATATCTTGCAATACTGAAGGATGTAAGCCAGGATGAAGCTTTATCCTTGTGCTTTCCTTCCCAGATCCCACTGAGCAGAGAATTTTGATTCAGATGATTTCCAAGGCACTGAAGAACTTCTATCCCTCTCAGCTTATCAACTATCTGACCCCAAAATTTAGCTTGAAAATTTGCATAACGCACACTGCTGGACACTGCCAGAGCGAACTCCAACCAAACACAGGCTGAAACTGTTCCTGTCTGGGATCTTTTCTTCTCCTCGCCACAGGTGCTTGGACGGGAAGAGGAGCATTTTGCTGTGACCTCTTGCCACCCACTGCCATGAGAAAGAGAAGCTGTTTGCAAGACTGAGACTTTCCTAATAGTTCTCTGGCACTTCTCAACTAAGGTAGCCCACTTTACCTGCTCTCCTATGTTCCTATGGCATCAGCAGTCGCCATTGTCCTGGTCATTAACAAAAGGCTGTGGGAACAGCTTCAGGGAGAGCAGTCCTGCTGAGCTCTGCCTTTGCATTTCAGCCTCATTTCCCTCCTTTGCTTTCTCACTACACCAGGATGAGCTGGTTTCCAGCTCTCCACACAGCCCTATTCTACACATTTATTTCCTGGATTTATTTCTTCCAGCATCTTCTTAACTCTGCCTTCCAAAATACAGAAAGAAAGTGCAATCCAGCCCTGGTATAAACATAGCAATGCTTTGGTAAAGGAGAGATCCAGCAAAAACTCCATTCCTTCTCTGCTCCCTCCCCCTCCTATTGGTAAATAACCTACCCATGTTACCTGTCCTTTCCCCGCTCTTCATTTCTTGCTTTCATACCCCGCTGCCATTCTGTCCAGTCCACAGTTCTTCTCTCACATCATCTAAATGCTTTTCCACCAGTCTTCTATGTAAATTCCGGCTTACGCTTTGTTAGAGTAACAGAAATGCATGTTTATTACACTGTAGCTCTCCAACATAGTGAAATCCATTAATCGAAAAGGTTTTTCCATCCGTTCCAAGTGAACGGAGATGCAGCTATATGGAATATAACTATGGTGCTTGAAAATCTATATCGACAGCAGCCTGGAGAAAGGGAGATTGTTCATTTACATAGTTTGTGGTCTTATTTAGGGATTCAAGCTAGAAGATGGGCACATCTTAAGGCACTGCAGGAGTAGATTTCATCTAAATGCGATTGGTGTGCATGCTTAAAAGGCCAGGTGAGAGTAAATTGTATTGCTAGGAGAGCAGGATGAGAGGAGCGGGAGCTCCTACTTAGGGCAGCTTTGAAATACTTTTTAATATAAAGTCAGAGTGGCAGTGAGGTACCCAAAATCCCACTGGTCAGAAGGACAAGCAAACCTAAGCCTGTACTTTGGGAAGAAATTAAATAAAATAAAGCCCCCGATTCCACATTCCAAGAGTGCTTGCCAAAGGTCTGTGGCCACACAGTAGGCTAATTCTTTGTCTTTTTCTAAGTAGGACCTTTCAAAAAAAAAAAAAAAAAAAAAATTAAGTTTCTTGGCTATGGATCCGCATTTTGACTACATGTCTGATGAATCAGACACCATCACTGGGTTTGAGGAGCTCATTATTCTGAGCACTTCCCTTGCTATTCTCCATGGCCCGCTATCACAACTGGAAGAGCTTCTGCTGACTCATCTCTTCCAGCCTTGGAGACAAAATCCTGACCTTGCACAGGTGTGGAACTGCATCAGGCTCAGCAAAGACCTCGGCAGCAGAATTTCCCAGCACAATCCCTCTCTTCCATAGCTGATGCACTCTTTGGGGATAATGAAGTCTTCTGAAGTGAAAACAGATTTAGATCTTTTATCTAAATGAAATACCCTAACTTTGGTGGTTCCAAAATCAAGCACAAATGTTAATCTACTGGGAAGTCAGAAACTGTAGTTAATTTTCTAACACTGAAGATGGGGAATTAGACACATAAGAAGACTACGGCTCTGCCATGAAGGTTGCTTTGAATGTTATGCTATGAAGAAATTTCCAAGATGGCTCATTTAGGAATTGTCACTTGGATGTGACGTATGGCCCTTTTTATCAAAAGGGACAACTTTATGTATCTGTATTGTATTTCTCTCCATACATCTCTGATCAAGCACTGAGAAACAGGCACCAGTACAGTAGAAAAGCTTCATAATTAAAATTACCTCAACAGTTCACTATTTGGGAACACCAGTTTTAGTGCTAATAATCCCTTTCATTTTATGCAGTCCTCTGAAAGAAACTAAAAGCAGGAGGCACTGCCCTGTCCTTGCGGACAGGACAGATTTACAATCTCTACGGATAAGAAATGGAAAAAATACTGCAGAAATTGATGTTATCTTGCCTGAAAGTATCAGTCAGTTTTGACAGTTTTCTTCATCATGTTTTCTGTTCTTCGTTTTCTAATTTCAAACTGCTCATCACTCTTACAATGTGGGCGAAAATTAGGTTTTACGTTACATGTTGCTTATACAGTTTTTGCTTGGGAATACTTTCCTGAAGCCTTGTAAGAAAGCAAAATGGCAAGAAGCTCCAAAAGTCCACCTATAGGCACACAGAGCAATAGCTCATGGGCTTCAGGGAGCAGTTTCACCTTCTGTGTATGCAAAGAGGGGTGCAATAGTGTGAAACTATGAAAAATATCATAATTCCGGCTTTGAGGAGAGCACAGGGCAGACAGCCCTGCAGAGCACTGCTAGAAATAGGACGAGCCAAGGAAGAGCAGCAGGAGGAGAAGCCTCTTCAGGTGTCCCCAGGAAATGAAAGGAATTACAGCCAGAATGCATTTAGCTACTGATCTGCAGAACAAGTGATAAAACGTACTGGTGAAATGTGAAAAATATTAACGGAACGGCAAAAAAACAAAAGTGTCCTCAGATGTAGCTTTTCTGGGCTGTCGACACTTTTAATGGAGTTTAGTTTTCAAATTTAGTCAAAAAACCCATTTCCCTACTGGAAATCCAACTTGCCAACTCTCAACCCCAGGTGGATTTTTATAGCCAAGATCTAAACGCCTGAAAAATAGCGGTGTACAGTATAATGGAAATGCTGACACAACCTACATTACAGCTGCACGAATTGTGCCAGTATAGTTTATGGAGAGCACATTTTGGTTTTGTCAGGTTTTTAAACACAGGCTGTTGTAAATTTGAAAGAAGACTGTCTTGTTAAAGCTTTAAGACTGTACATATTAGCAGAGATGGGTCTGAACCAAAATGTCCACCTTCAGATGCCTTCCTCAACTTTGGAAGACCTGGAAACCTCATCTGAGCATCACAGGACCATCATTAACCTGTTTTTTTATTACTAGCAATAATTCATTTTGTTATGACATACAGCCCTTAGGGACAAGCACCAAGTTCTTACCCCCAGGAATTAAGCCGGATGGAAGAAGATGAGGAGAAAGAGAAGTGCAGCTCACACAGTGCCCTACAAGACAGGGATAGGCTCCCAGCCCATGGGGATGGCACTCCCAGTCCAGGAGGTTGCATGGTGCTGCTGCCTTAAGCCTAACCCAAGTATTTATCTGTGCAAATGGAATTGAAATGATGATGTTTAAGGGCTGATGCTGTAGCTGTGATGCAGAAAATTAAGTGTTGTGTCTTTAACAAATGCCTGTGGAGGAAGCTGACTTCAGGCTGGATACCTGGTCTTAGTGGCTTCTGGGAAAGCTTATTCCAAATCTGTGAAAATGCAGCCATTGTGGAAACGCAAATATAAACTAAATGTCAGCACTTGTGCCCTGGCATAATTTGATTGATAACATCAGCAGGATGCCTCTCCAGTGCACCTGGGAAGGTGGCTCCTCTCTCAAGTACACGAAAACTGGCTCAGATATGTATAAATTAACCCAGAGTGAGGTATAGGGGAAATATCTATTTAAATCTGCATTAATCTTTTATTGGCTTTTCCACTTCTCATAAACAGTTTGTAACCATACATATATCATCATACCAAACATCACGTATAACTTCTCACTCAATAATCCAATTGATATCAAGGTGATATATCCAGTAGCAACTGTTCTTAAATGGGCCATTTTATAACCTAGGCAAAGGTTAATCATCCTTAGCTTCTTAAGTGTGATCTTAACAGCACTGCTCATGCTTACCACTGAATTTCAAGCAGTGCTGTGGTTTATAGTTAATTAGGAGACGGATTCCTTACTGATGTTGAAAGGAAAGCCATGATGTTAAAATATTATTAGTAGTGCTGGGTGCCCTGTTTCTGGGAGCTCAGCCGTGACGCAGAGGCCCTGACTGTCAGATCCTGAGGTCTGAGCATCGCGCCCTGTGGGGAGATGTTGCACTGAGAACCCAAGCATCAAGGATACGGGATGTGTTCCATGATGAGATCATTTTTGTTATCATTGGTTTGTTCAGGTCTCTTTGCAGCCCGTAAAGTCAGCCAGCAGGAAGGCAGAACAACACATCGGTCTCCATCAGCTTCCCACTCACAGGGAGCGCCTGACCCGGTGGCACCGGCCTTACACTGTCAGCAGGATCAACGTGCCGACGTGGTGACCACACCAAAGCCCTCCATCATGCCTTAAATGTCCTGGAAATAAAACGGTGATGCAGCTAAATTTAATCTCTCTGATCCCTCTTGAGAACATCTCTTCTTCAGGCTATTCCCACACAGACAAAAAGATTTTGTCTCACCGAACCTATTTATTGACCACAGCTGCCACCCTTGCTCTGACCAGTGACCTTATCTGAATATTCAAATCTATTGTAGATCACAAGTTCAAATGATTTTCTTACCCTTTGAAAGCCCTGTTTTCATAGTGAGCTGATTGCAAATGACAATATTGTAAGGGGTGTAATTGAGATTCTACAAACAATTTGCACCTCAGATTTACAAAAATAATATATATGGAAGTATGAACGCTGCTGACTTTTCCTTCCCCCACCAGGGTGCCAATCTGACCCTGGTTGTGCAAACAAATGTGCCCATTTGGGCCCTCAGAGACACATTGTGCAGAAGGAAAAGAAAGTGTTAGAAAAGAGTCTGCACCAGAGGGTGGTGGGCACAGAACAGGCTGCCCAGGATAATGCTCTCAACGTGAGGTTTGCATTTTGGAGCCAGTGGAGCCAGTGGAGCCAGTGCAGCCAGATGATCCTTATGGGTCCCTTTCAACTCAGGATATGCTGTTTCAGAGGAACTTGCCAAATTTACATCTTCATCTTCAGCTGCAGACTGCATGGGAAGCTCCGCTTTGCACTGGGAGGGTAATGTGTGCCATGGGGTGCCAGCACTAGCTTGCACCCTGCTAACAGGCATCCCAAGGGCAATGTCTGCCCACTATCTGTAAACACAGACCGATACCGAGATCCATCCTTCTTCCTTCTCCAGCACCAAGTGCTGTGCTGAGCTAGGGAACCTCCAAGGGTCTGGTCAGGTTTGGAATTGGCCCAAAGTTAGATAGTTGTTTGAGATTCTGCTGCTGTTATGCAGGTTTGGATCTAGAACTAAGCTTGCTGAAGGACAGGAATATATATTTGGGATTTGGGCTGCAGATTTCAAGGAAGAGGAACATTTGCAGCACTTGACCCAGAAGCTCCTGGCCCTGGGGTTGGGATTGCCCAGGGCAGCAGGGCAAAGGCAGGGGGATTCTGGCTGCAGTATGAGCTTGGGAGCATGCAGAAGTTCCACTTGCTTTCCAGTGTCACAGTTGCTTGGTTCAGAAATGCCTTGTCTTTAAGTAAGGCCATTTTTTTTTTTTTTTTCTGGTAAAGAGGATCCTTTTCTATTTCATTGCTACCTTTTTTTTCTAGAAGAAAACCAATGCATTTTCTAACTATTTGAGATCAGGCTATTACAGGTAAGGATGCTATATAAAAATGTTAACTTTTGCCTTAACTTAATTCCCTTTTTCATTTCCTGTTCAATTTTTATAGTGTTTTGTAATTTATTTTCCCATTTCTATTTTGACTTTATGTATTTCTTTGATTTTTTTCTTCTTCACCCTCTGATATTTTTTCACAAACTGCAGAAAGCAAACTTGCAATATTGGACTTAAACCCAAGTCTGTGCTACTTGAATGACTTCAAAATTGTCAGAATTAAGTGATCCTAACAAGAATTTGAAGAGATGCCCCTTATCTCGAGTGAATCTTATCTAGCTGTCTGCCCATCCATCCATCATTCCATTGACTTAGTCATCCTGCTTGGAGACACTTTGTGTTTGATATTTTAAAGAATAATGAATCAACAGACTCAGAAGAACCAGAGTATCAAGTTGGATTAAGCTGGACTGAGCTGTACACAATATTTATACTGAAACAAACTCAGCTTGCTCAGACTTCTGCTAGAAAGCAGAAATCAGTCCAAGTCTGTCCAAAGGCTGCAGGGGTTCATGTCAGTGTAGCTGCAACTGAGGAGAGGAAGCACCTGGCAAGGAAGCAGGTTTGACATTTTATGCTATATAAGTGAAGAAAAAGGTGAAGGTGGGAGAAAGTAAACCCCTAAAACGCATAATGAAATTGGGAAATTCAAAGTCAGCAAGGGGATGATGGGTAAGAAATTTAGCAGGAAAAATCTCTGTAGCTTCGTAATACTTGCAAAAGTGTTTTATTGAGAACATCAGGAAAGATTATTCAGCCTGAAGGCCCAGCAGGCACCAGGTGTGCAGCCTGCCCTTGGTGTGATCCCTTTGCTGGGAGCAGACCTCAGTCGGACACCTTTGCCGTCTTCTTCATCTTCAGAGCTTTGAACTTTCCTGTCCCTCCGTGTCCCCACACACTGCAGTGGCTCTGCTAACAGATCCCTGTGCTACTTATTTTTACAAACATCACTGTGAACAGTCCAGTAAGGCTTACATGCGCCGATGCTCACAACGCCTTTGGAGATCATTCCATGGATGGCGATACAGAAGTGCAGAATATTGTTGTAAATTTGAATTTTCTGCCGTGTGTTTTCTAAATGCCAACATAAATAGCATAGGAAATAATAAAATGAATAAAACACACGACTTCATTTTAGCTCCATTTGGAAAGACAAAGTGTGAAATGAAGAGCTCTGTTCTCTAGGTGGTGATCTCCATGCATAGCATAGTGTTTGTCCTGAATTTCAGTGCAGCAGGAAAAAGTCATGAAAAGTCTTGATTTAGTTGGCGTTTAATGTGTTTTTTATATAACTTCTGTGATACAACCAGCTACCGAGGGAATCGACGGGGAAACTTAAAGAGCAGTAAAAGCTGCAGCTATTGCTCTCCCTGCCCAGCGATTGGCTTGCTGGGTACACAAACCCCGAAAATCCCTGTTCACATCTACCTGCCGCGTGGCTGCAACCCCGTCCGTGCCGTCCCGCTGGAGCTGGGGAGCTGGGGCAGCGCGGCGGCACGCCGTAAATCACCGCTTCTCACCGCAGAGCTGGGAACGGCAACGCGTGAGCCATGGGCAAGTATATTAATGTCTCCAGCTATCCATAAATGAAAAATCATGTACGGCAACATTCTCTTTATTGTTATTCCAACAGAAGGCTGCTTCTTCTTCTTCTTCTTCTTCTTTTTTTCCTTCTTATCAGAGCCTTTGTTTTACTTTTTGAAAAACATTTTATCCGCTCGGAGCTTTCCAGCTGCTTTGGCACATGAGCATTCTTTCCCATAAATAAAACCTATTGTCTTTTTTTTTACGTCGAACGGGCTGCTCTGTATTTATGAAATGATAGCATTAAATTGCTCAGGCTCTTAATGGGCATTCAGAAGCAGAGATTCCACCAAACTCAGAGAGTCACTCCCAGTTCTGAGGAGCCACAGCCACGCTGAAACCTACTACAAAGAATGTCGGCAACGTTTTAGATTAAGTGTTTTTAATATGCTTAACCATGCATTTAATTTAAGCTTAATGAGACAGTTATTGTATGCTGACTAAATACCATGGGGTTATTAAAAACATATTTACAGAGATTAACAGTGATGTAATAGATACATATTTATTCCATCATTGGTAAACTGTTAATATGATATTTTTAATTAATTGGCATGTACTCAATATACAGTAGGACTCTGGAGATATTTATTATATTTGGGTTAAGTTGATGAAACAGCCACTGGTTTAATGAGGGTTAATTGATCTAACTAACTGTTAAAATATACATTCCCTATTCTGCAGTTATCTGGGCTTAAATCAACATTACATTTGCACGACATGAATTCAGCTTGTGCCTAACAGGCCTGGGATAATTCACGTGCTTGTAGATGAGAAGGGCAAAGATGACCTGCTAGATGGAGAGCAATTAAATTTTTCAGGGAAATACCAGAAAGATAAATGAAAAAAAGTCATAGAAATCGCAAGCAGAAGGTAGGGTATAAGAAACAAAGCCCTAAAGGCTTCCGCCATCCAGTAGGCCTCCTTCAGATTTCTTCTCTGGGTCTTGGTATTAGCCTGCTCAAGTGGCTTAGTTACTGCTGGTCCAGTTACATGGCCTGGGCACATCTTTGTGCTAAGAGAAGGTTGTGCTGCCCCCGATCCCATCGCAATAAATGAAAGTTGGCCATGTCCATGATCAGACCCCAGCTATGTACGGAATGGCCAGGTTAATGGTGAGCTTAATTTAAGATGCAGTACCTGTTTTGATAAGTCTAAGTGGTGTGCTAACTAAAGACACCTAATTTTACATGCTGCCAGAATGTGTGTGCTCCTAATAGAAAATCTACGAGCATTTTTGGAATTGGTAAAACACGTTTTCTACTGGTTTTAATTTAATTTTACTTTTTTATGAAGAATCTTATAGAAAGGGCACAGAGAAGAAGCAATGAAGACCAAATTGCTGTACATGAAGTTTCATTTCTGGAGAGCCAGAGAGATTAATTCACCTGGCTCTGACTGGTTCATTACTACCCCAAGCTAACAAAAAAATGAAATATCACGGAGAGCAACTCTTCTCTTCCACGGGTCGTAATGGTGTCCTGATCACAGCAGTGCAGGGCTGTGAGGAAAATACTCAGGTTGGTACTCTGACATACCCACACAAATTAGTCTGATGCTGCAGTTTTGTTTATCAGTTTTGCTACGATTGGTTTTCCGGCCCTGATTTTCTTTTGTTATATTGTATGCAAGCAGGGGGCTCATTTTTCAAAGTGTGCTCAAGACTCCTGTGAAGATGTAGCACATCACTGGGCAGGAGGCACCTGCTGAGATTGCTGAATCCCAGGTTGTCCATAGGATTTTGGCTCTGTACCTTTGGGAAGGGTGTATGGGAGCCCACGTGTGCACTGCAGGAAGCTCAAAGCAAATAGAAGAAGGACCCCGTGCTAAGGTGCTGCAGGGAGATGAGGTCTGTTAATTTTGTTTTTCAAGCTCTGGAGGTCCTCTTAACACTCGTAAAATGTCGATCCAAATCTAGCCTTGGGTTTTGAAATTGTTAGCACTCCAGGAAGTGGGTTCCTGGTTCAAGAAGAATGAAAATAAGGATGCTGATAGGGAGGTTGAATTATTCTCTGTTGTCCGTGAGGGCAGAAGAGGCTCATAAAAGATCAAAGTTGATATCCTGACACAGGGAAATGAGTAAAAATATCATACTGGGCTTTATTTGATGCTTAGCTTGTCTATAACAGTTTACAGCAGAACTTCATAGCATCCATTTATACTGTTTAAATTTTTAATGATTCTAAATTCTTTGTTGAACTTTTTTTTTTTTAAGAGAAAAATGTTAACTCTTAATAAGTGACATGGCATTTTATTCTGAATCAAAAGCCTTTTCTTTGAAAATGGCTTAATTAACATTTTCAGGTTCATAACATTTTCATTTATTTCTCTTTTTTGTTTTTAAATGGTTTTTTAAGTTTTCCAGCGATAGTGATAGAGGTTTCCTAATGTATTAAAAAAACACAGAGTGTGCCCGGTGGGATCTGCAATCTGATTAGCTTTCAGTTTGAAGCTGAGGAAGGAGATTAAGCAGAGAAGGACTGCTGTGCTATTAAAAAGAAAACCTGATTTCTTTTAGCCATTAGCCAATAAAATGAGTACAGCTGTCAGCAGAATAGCTGAATATATGACATAGCGAGATTATCAGGTAAATATTTGAAAACTGTGCAGCTTTTTGAACATAGGATAAGCTAAATTCTGCACTGAGGGGTGGGTGTTAAAGCTGGAGTCATTCTACCGTGAGCTTCAGGTTTTGGTATTGGAAGAATCTTTCTGTACAGCATTTCATCTCAGTGCCGTAGGGTCTAGTCCTTGACTAAAGCTCTAAGTTGTTGGCACAGTAAATAATAAAAATAAAATTCTAATCCCATTGAAGTCACATGAAGCAGCTCCAAATTTATATCTGCAATTTAGGGCAATGTGGCTTCACTCTTGTGATTTACCTCTGTATAAAAGTTTCCCCCTAAAGACTTCTCAAAAGCTTTCCATGCACTGGTAATGCTGCTGCTTTCCATTTTGTCCATTTTGTTTTTCTGATGCGCCTCTAAACATTGTAAGTGGGAAAAGCCACAGTGACCCATTTAAAAATCGATGGGTGTCCAGCTTGTATTATCGGTACTATCAGATTTTCCATTGCTTTGGATACATTTCACAATGCATGGGGTCCAAAAGCAACCTCTGTAATGCTTCCCACAAAGGTGGAATGTGTGCTTTTACAGAGAGAAAATGGGTCTTCTGAACGAGATCCATGCTTTTTGAAGCTTTACTTGCACACTCTTGTAGACCTATATGCACACATATTCAGAAGCTGTTGTATCCTCTGCTGAAATCCACTCCCATCCAGAACACAGCAGCTATTTAACAGGGCCTGTGTCATGAGGATGCATCCAAGCAAAATGGCACAGCTTAGCTCAGCCAGCATCAGTTCAGAAATTAAAGCAAAGTAGCTGATTAAATTAGAAACAAGGTCTGTGGAAGTCCTGAAAGAGGAAGGATTAGTGCTAGTTAAAGAAGTGGTAGGGTTTGTGAGTTCCCAAATGTACTTAAAAACCCCTGAAATACTATGTTTAAAATGGTAATGCAAGCATTCAGGCTGGGGAAGAAAATGAGTATATGCAATATACACAGAAATATTTTTTCTAATACACACAGAGCCATTCATACATGCATATACACACATCTTCTGAGATGCAAATAACCATGGAAGCTATATAAGCTATCTTTTTCTTTCCCAGGCAGGATGTGGCTCTGGGCAGCCTGGTCTGCTGGTTGGCAACCCTGCACATAGCACGGGGTTGAAATGAGATGAGCATTGTGGCCCTTTTCAACCCAGGCCATTCTATGGTTCTATGATTTTCTTCACTTTTTGTAACATTCACCTGACATGTATTTAGATTTGGCCCTGGCTCTGTACTCCTTTATATGCATGCTTGGCTTTTTGCATCTCTTCTGTTCATGTCTGCATGGTTAAGTGTGTGCTCAAGAATTGGGGTCTCAGACCTGAAGGGACCATGAAGTGGTGAAAACCAAAGTGATGGGGAGCAGATGTTTAAGTTCATCAGTATTAGCAAAGCTCCTAAAGTCTTAAGATGAGTGTGTGCTTAAAACCCATCGAGTTCCATAAGATTAAGGCTCAGAGCTAAAGTTAAGCATATGTTTTGGTGAATAGGGATGGACTGCTGCTGGATGCCACAGCACAAAAATTAAGCATATGTATAGTCTTTGCAGGCTTATAGCCTTTGGTTATAAAGTCTTATGGCGGAATGCATATTTATTTGTTTTCCTGTACAGCATCTTTCTTTCATACAAAAACATTTACGATCTAGAAACATGAAACGAATAACATTTGTCTCGTTTTATAATCAAGTGGTAATGAGGAGGTGAAGGCTGGTTCTGCCCATCCTGTATTAATTCTATTTCTCTGCTTTTTTTTTTTTTCTCTTCATCGAGGAGTTCAAGGGTTAAGCCATCCCAACATGCCTCACTCTCAATTTATAAAACAGAAAATCTTCCATAAATCAAAAGTTACAAACAGACTTTGTAATGTCATAACTCTTGTGACGGCTTTCCTTTTGATTGATTCCTATACATACATTCTGTCTGATTACCATAATGTGTTCTTGTGGGACAATTCAAGCAGAGTAGAAGAAAGGAGCAAGGAAAGAAGTAAATAACAAATGGTCCTGACTCCTCCTCATCGAGAGTGATTTCAGTCCAATGTTCCATCATATCAACTGGGAAAGAGAGTCTTAGGGTTTAGGCAATCAATTACAGATATGTGTAGAGGCAGACACAATCATTTCACTGATTGTCACCAGTCTAGAGCAGTGACACAGGGAAGTGATCCATCAGTCTATTTTCCCTGACAATCAGAGAAAGATGGCAGACACTTGTAGACTAACAGGCATCTGGATTGGCTGGCTTAAGAGATTGAAAAATAGCCATATTTCAGACGTATCTAAACCTTTAAATACTTCTGCTTGAAGATTTCATGCATTTCTAGAAAACATTTAGAGCTATTACGGGAGTCGCTCATATTACAGTGGGTGGGAAGGAGAGTAAACCTGCTTTCAAGTGTATTAGAATAGATAGAGGGAAGCAATCATCTTTAGGTGAGGAATATCAAGGTCTTTTCTGATTCACCATCTTTTTTTCTTTGCGTTTAATGTTGTGTCTTAGGAGGTAATCTAGTTTTTACAGATCAGAAGCAAACAACTGAAAATTAGCTAATGCGATTAGACATTTAGCGTTAGAGGGCATTTGTTGGGTTGCTTAAGGCTGCTTTTTTCTCAATATACGGGGTTTTATTTATACTGAAAATCACCGTGGACCATCTGCAGAGGGATGCAAAGCTCACGGTCTGCTTAGTGCCCGGCCCAAAGCAGTCCCCTTTTTTCTATAAGAGGACTTCTATTTCTTTATTTACCTTGTCAGAGCCCGCCAGGAAAGCCATCAGTGATTTTTGCAGCCCGTCACTTCAGAACTCACAGTGAGCGCCGGGTGGACCTGGACCAAGTGAGCAATGGTCTCCGAGTCACTGGGCACATTGCTCACCCCTCTGTCCCTCGCAGCTCTTCCCTCAGTGGATGACAACCACAAACTGCCGCAGCAGTTCATCTTTGCTTCAGTGCTCAACTGTGAGCTGCAGAAGCTCCTTCTTACCTTCACCCCGACCTGCCTGCTGAGTGAAGGATGCAGTCAGCTTTGGAGGATCTGATGCTATGCAGATCTGCCTTGCAGCCAGAGGTAAACGAATTAAATAAAACTCCTTCCTCGTGGCCCAGCAGACCATGACACACACAGCACTTCTAAGCTTGGGGCGAGGTATGGCGGGGTGAGAAAGAGCCGGGCCCCAAGGCATGCAGGGTCAGGTTTTTTCTGCTGTACCCCAACAAAGGACATCTTTTTACAGCCTGGGGAAGGAAGGAGGCTCACACGCTGCCCAGAATGCTGAGGCACGTTTGATCCTCCCACTGCTGAGCTTCTGTGGGAGGTGGAAGTGCTCCCACAGGGCTTTAATTAGAGCAGCCCCTTTCATCTGCCTGCGGCTCCTGGTGGCATTCAGCACTTCCACAGTGTCACTCCTTGGGGCTCCCACCCCTATCAGGTCTCTGTTGCTCCATCCACGCCAGCCTCAGTGCCAGGGCTGCCTCACTCCCTCCCAGCAAGAAGGATGGGCTGAGCTCCATGTTTGCTGTAGCTACCAACGTTCAGGCAACACTACCTGGACATTCAAACCTTGATCCTGTCTTCCCAGTCCCCAAGCACTCCACACACACAAAAGCTCCACATTTTGGTGGTTTTTTTCAGGGGAGAAAGGTGAGAAAACAAAATCTCAGAGCTGCATTTTAAATGCAGGCAGGCCCCCTCTCCTGTCGTACATTGCTGACAAAGTTCTTGGATAACATTAGTCTGATGGCAAAATGTATAAAATAGAATTGATTATTAATTCATAAAGAGCTTTGATATCTTATCTATTGCTCTTCTCTTGTAACGATTTTTAATGTCATCACGGTTTTTAATTTTGCATGAAACCCATCGTCGTCTGTTTTCATTTGTTTAGTAAACCTTGTCTGTTTTATTAAGAAAATCCCAAGGCTTCTGTGTGGGTATTTGTGCAACAAGACGAGTAAAGAAATGTTAATAGGAATGTGTTTCTACCTCAATGCAACATTAATTTCAGCACCACATTCCAAGGGCTTTTATTTTTGCAATTTCTCAACCTGGGGAAATGTACCTACCATTCCCAAAATCCTGCAGTCCAAATGGAGAGTGAAAAATCTTCTGTGTCCTAAGATCTTGTACAAACCTTATCTTACCTTTTATTTACCATGTATGCTACTGCAAGCCAATATGAACCATAACTCCATTTAGATAATAATAATCAAATTATCCAAACCTAGGAGAACATCTTTTATAGATTTTGGTCTAAATTTAATACAAAAATGCAGTAGTCCTTGTTTGGAAGAGTTTATTAAGGGTTAGCAAAGAAAAAGCTTTTTCAATAGTCTATAACTCTCTAATGGCCTTTTTCAAATAAAATGGGAAAGAATTTGAAAAGAAACCTATATCAGTGAGCTGCAATTGTAACATTACAGTACAGGTCTATAAATCTTGACATGTTCAGAAGATTGCCTAAACCAGCAATACAATCTGTCCAAACCTCATTGTCTCCACGACCAGCCAGACTCATTTCAAGAAATGTATGTGGTCTTCAACCTAATTTTATCACCTTCATTTGTAAACTAGTCAATCAATCAAAGCATCCTGTGAGTCTAAATAGAAAAAGGAGTGCATTTTCATGCATTTCCAGACAGCACAGTCAAAAATTAATCTCCGCTTGATCAGACATTCCTTGCCCTCATCTCAATAGACCATCATTAGGGTCAGCAATGTATATTAAAAATAGAGTTGCAGCGAACTGTTCGCCAGGGATTCTCTGCTAGCTACCTGCTGGCAGATCAGGGAGCTCAGGGCTCCCTCAGAGCCTGCACAAGACTGAGCTCAGCCAAGAAAGTGCAGCTAAAAATGAAGTTAAAAAGAGGGAAAGAAAAATGCCAAGAAATTCAGATCTCTGCCAGCCTTTTCTTGCACCCTCAGCACAGGAATAACAGCTTGCTAAAATGTAAAGTAGGGTCCCGGATGAGATCTCATCTTGTGATCTTTTTCCTACTTGCACTGTGCATCTATAGACACTATTATCATTATACACCTCCTTCCTTATGTATATATTTACCATGTGTGAGATGAGATGGAGGCTGGGCAGGTTTATGTCAGGGAGATGGGCAGTGAGTGTGCACTGTGCTCCAAAGCCGTAACTCCTGCAGAGTTTATGGCCTTTGTTAGGGGACACCTTTTGTGTACAGCTGTCCTGTGGCACAGGAAAAGACTTCGGGGCTGATCCCTCTCCCCCAGAGCTGCTTTTCTCACCTTGGGCAATTTTGGTCTGTTGCTCCAGAAAAAAATGTCTCAAGTGAGTGGAGAAAGCGTTGATGTGGCAGGGATGGCAGCACAAATCAGAAGCATGAATTCTTCATTGGGGTGGAGATTCTCTATGTAAGAAACATGATGCACACACAGAGTTTGCTCCTCTTATCCCAAACGTGGGGAGATTCAGTGGCAAACACCAGAACCTTAACTTTGTTCTGGATGAAATTTGGCTGATTAAACCTGCCTTAGGAGGTTGCTGTGGGATGCCCATGTATTCATGCTGCTGAGTTCCTCCAGCTGTCTCCCTGTTACACACACAGTGCTTTTGGCTACAGCGGGGATGGTTTACATCTTTTCCATCCATAAAAGAAGAAAATCCATGTCACAATTCCAGGTGATAGACACAGTCCTGGCACAGGAGATTGCCCAAGGAGGATCATTTCCACCACTGCAGCACCCTTTGCAGAAGGGATGCAGCTGAGATACATCCTGTCTGCCATCCATCAGTAACTCAGACAAAGAGAGGTTGCAGAAATGTTGTTTTAAAACTCAACTTTCTTGAAAAATACAAGAGGATTTTGGGGGATCTACAATATCCTTCTCTACTCAGACTCTTAAGGAGAACGAAGTTGAAGTGGCTCTGTCTCATCTTGCAAAACCTTACGAGTGACTTGGGGTCACTTCTCTCAGAGATGTTTATTCTTTATTACAGCTGGTGTAGAGGATGTTAGTCACTGGGGATCCGGTCCCTGAGCTTCTGCCGGGTGCCTCCTGGTGCAGTGACAACTGCTGTAGTGCGTGGTGGGTTCAGTGGGTGTTTTAGATTGATGATGATGTGATTCTCAGCCATCTGCTTCTCATTTTCTGGTGCAGGTGACAACCTTCACGGAATGGGAAGAAGTAAGGAGATACATACACCGTGCAGAACCCAATAATCCTCACTTACAACCCTAAAGAGGGTTTAAGGAAAAAAAGAGTCCCTGAGGTGGAAAACCGCAAGGGAAGACCACCCAAAAGCTTGGGACTTCAGATGAAAGGGACCCAACAATTTTCAGGCTGCGTAGTCCATAAACCCTGGCCACCAAGCTTTGCATGAACAAAATGTTTTTGCCCTTACATATCTAGGTTGAGTACCTATTAAATTTCTGGGAAAACGCAGAAACTTTAGAGCCAATTCCTCCTCCTTTCAGGTCCTTTTTTCCACAAGGGGTCATTGTGGAGCAAAGCAAGGATGACTTCCAAAACAAGCGATTTTATCCTATTTGAAAGTGTGGATGCCATTTCAGTGTTATTATTCTAACTAGAATTGATAATGGTTTCAATTTTTATCCAAAAAAATACCATAATGCCGTATTAATTATTATTTATTTGGCGTTTCTGTCAACTATGCTAAGAATGAGCAGTGCTTTAGTGTAACTACATTTCTTTTAACAGAATACTGTCATAAAGAGTGGGGGGTAAAATACCTCTGTGAATAGATGAAGTACTTAAAAATAGGTATGGAACTGTGTGGCAATTAGGATAAAAAGAGGAGACTTCTGAACTGGAAATTAAATATAACCATACAACCTCTAAAAAGAATATCAGAAACAATTGTCAGTCATCGAACGACTGCTGACTCCCAGATAACTCGATGATCTTTTTTCTTTGTTTTTTCATTCTTTCTTTTCTAGAAGATAAAGCCTGTTCTACAATTTAAGCAAATTGCATGATAAATACAAATAATTGAGCGTATTAAGCTTAAAAATAAAAACATATTTTATCATATGTAACTTCAGAAGTAATCATATAATGAATGGGTGAAAAACAGAGAGAAAGATTGCCAGAGATTAAGATTAAGCCCTGCAGAAGAGAATGTTCTAACTAGAAATTGGTTTAATTAATAGCACATTTTACATAATGATTACAGTGTAATTGCGCTGACTAGCAGAGTGTCATTAAATATATCCATGCTCCTTTACAACACCCTAAGGCTAAAAATAATGAGTTACATTGAAAATCACTATGCAACAGGTTCATAAATAACATTTAAGCCTATAGAAGGCGAATACTTATAAATAATAAATATTTGCCTTTTGTAATTGAAGAAAAAATGACAGCCTTCTTTTTCTACTACCCTGTAGATTGTCATGTTATAATGCTGAAAAGATTTTTTCCCCTTGCGTTCTCTAGAAAGTGCTGAATAATTTATTCAAATGCTAATATTCCACATAGTCTGACTTTGAGGAACAAATATTCCTACATAAAGAATAAATGCCAAGTTGCTTATTACCAGCTCCGTTTTACTTTCCATTGTGCAGTCCCCAAAAAACGATCACAGCCTATTACACATGTCAAATGAAGTTAGTGGCCAGGTTTTCTTCCAGACTAGTTACCTTCTTTTTTAGTTAAAAATTACCCCTTCTCCCCAAATGTTCATCATGCTCAGAGCTGTTATGTAGCAACAGCTGCTCCTCAGCTCCAAAAAGGACGACATCATAAACCTGATAACTTTTTAATCTGTAGGTTTTCTCTGGTGAATCGGGAGTATCTAATAAAAACGGGTTTGATTTCGTATGAGCGGCATGCTGACATTTGAAAGACCCCCAAATGGTTTGTGTTTAGCTGGCTTACCAAATCCAGCAGCCTCTCCGGTGTCAAAATAAAGCAGCGTGCAGAAAGGTCAGCTCAGGAGATGGAACTGCTGTGTTGTGCTGCAGCTTTCTGGTGGGTTCAAGCTTCTGCCAGGGCCCAGGCCACGTCAACACGATGCATTGGTGTCATCAGAAGGTGGCACTGGTTGGGTGTCCTCTTCTTCAGTGACAGAAATGGGCAATAGCTTGGGACATACAAAGAAATCCAACACTTTGGGGCTGGAGGTCTCGTGCTCTGCGTGTGATCTTCTGACCTGTGTGGAAATCTTGGTCTTGGTGAATCAGTGTGGGCACTAAAAATGTCACCTGCGTGAAATCCAGGTGCTCCACACGAGTCCTGAGACGAGAAGCACAAGTCGTGGGGCGTGCACAGCAGTGTGAGCATTGTGATGTTCAAGTACAAACTTTGCGTTGCCTGAGCACCAGCAATAGGAAAAAATGGTAGGGTGAGAGAACACTACTTGTTGTTGACAAACATTCTCAAGATGAGGGTAGGAGGAAATGTTTGCTAACACGTGGGAAGGACTCTCTTTGGGAGAGATACAGAATTCAACTGCTCCTATCCATTTCTGCATGCTTTTCTCTATCAACAAAGCGAGCAGAAAGTAAAATTTTCTTGTCCCGTTCAGACCATTTTTTTCCCTCTTATTGAAGCAGGACCAATGCCCCTCCTTTCAGTTCACTGCTTTTTGCCATTGTCCTAAGCAGTGCACAGTGAAAGATGGAACCCTCTGAGTATTTTGAGAGTTTGGTGACGAAAACCAAGCATTTCTTGTAATGGAGGTTGCACAGTGGCAGGGCAGATAACTAGGGAGCATATCCTGGTTTTCTGTCTCACTCTAAAGAGGAAACCACATTTGCATCATTGCTGCCCTCCCTGCAAAATCACTAAAATCTTTTCTTTATTTCTAATCATTTTTTACAGCTTAGGGAACCCCATTGGGATCTCCAGAAAGCGCAGGCAAAGGCAGGAATGGGCTACCAATGGGAATCTGGACGAAGGTGGCTGGAGAGCAACTATTCCTTACATATCACATCAGAAATGCCTTTGTCAACATTAATCAACCCTGCTGACAGCTTTGGGAGGTAAGAAGTGCTGCATATTTCCCATTTTATCATTAGGGAGCTGACAAAAAGTTAGCTTAGATGACTGGTATTGCAGCACTCAAGCCAAAAGCAGAGGGAAAAAAAGAATTTGGACCTTCTTAGCCCTTCATATTTGCTTGATTTTCTACCATAAATGGAAGCCTTGGTAAATCCAGTCACTGCACCTGGGAATCTGCTGTGACCAAGGATCTCAGATGTAGCAAAATATTTTTTGTAGAACTGGATATTTTGTCCCTTACTTTGCTCTTTTAATAGCTTAATTAATTTAGCCTAATAGTTTTGAAGATCATACCTGACATAGGAAACATAACACACTCGTTTGTTTGGATCCTGATCTAAAGAGAGCTGATATCTTAAGTCCTACAGAGGCAACTCTTTTTACAGAAAAATACAGGGATCCTTTTTGCCTCACATAAGGGAGTAAAATGACAGATGATTTAAGTTGCTTAAACCTTCTTTGCTGCTTTGTACTACAAAAGCACAAAAGGGCAGAATTCAATCCAAAAAGAAAGGTTAAGAAAGATTAAGAAAGAATGTCTTCCCCTGTTTATTCACTTCTACTGGGCAATAATATAATTTTCAGTCTCACGTCTCTATTTCAGACCACATATGGCAGTAATATTGGATCTTCACCATCGCAGCTTAACCATGACTAAACAGGTTGATGAATGTCATGCATCTTATCATCATACATGCATATTTTTAAATATAATTCACTTTTGATCTGCACCCTTGTGCAGTGGTGAATGAAAACAGTTAAGATTTCTTCCACTGTCTGCCTTTAAATGTATTAAACAGCCCTGCTGTCAATAGATTATATTCTTGTACAATGATAATAGCCCAAAAAACTAAGAGGCCTTGTCAGGAATTGCAGTTGTCACAGTTTGATGCAAATGATTTTACTTGGTGTTCATCTGCTGCACAATCATCTCATAATCTGGATATACATCACAGCATGACATGTAAATTTCCTGCTACTCTGCTTTCATTTCCAGAGGCAGCAATCAAATGAAAACCATTCAACCTCACCAAAATGTATAAATAATTTTCATTCAAACATATTAACAGTCAAAATATGAGAATTTATCACAGAGCACTACGCCTTTTAAGAAGCAATAAAGACTTTACTTTTTAAGCGTATTTCTACTTAGAAAAGTAATATGAACAGTAGCTTGCAATTTTAAAACAGGATTTAAAAGTCCACACATAACACCTCATCTTCAAACTTAAGCGTGTTGATGCTGCTTTGCTGCCTGTACTGCTTGTAAAAAAATACCTAGGAAAACTTTGGGAATAAAAGGAGCACAGCATACTGTTGAAATGACCACTTTCTCCTCGGGTGTTTCACATAAAATAAATAGAAGCATTCAAATGCAAAGAACTGAAAATGAAACACCATGTCACAGCTTTTGACGATGCAACAATTAAGATGGCCTTTATTTTAATTCTTCGTGTTATTTTCGACTCTAGATTAGGCTTCAGTTTAGGTCCAGCACGGACCTGGAGCTGATGCTCGGAGGTGGGAGGACCTCTCACTGCTGGGCACTGCTGGTTTTGCCATGGAGCACATCAGGATCCAGCCCTCAAGGGTATTCTGTATGAAGCACAGGTAAAGCCACCCCGCATTTCTTTTGAGTGAACCATTTTTCTCTGTAGCAGCTGCAGATTGGCCCTACTTCCACTCTGCTTCCACACCCATTTTGCCCAAACCCATTTGCTGCAGGGAGCTGCTGAGAGCCCTGGAACCAGCCACTTGTTGGGGCAAGAGAGGAACCAACCTCTTAAAGAAGGCAGGAACAAAGAACGTCCTGCTGTTCTTATTAGCAGTGGTGCTGGAAAAAAATTGCTGCCTCTCTATGAATTGGGTGGGCTTTTTGAGAAACAGGTAAAAACTGCTAAGATGACAGTTTTTCCCATTTTTCCAGTGAGTGTGTCTGAGGAAGTAGAAGTGCAATAACCTGGGGTACAGCAGGCTCAGCCATTTGAAATAAAACTTTGCAGTACTAATGTTTTTGTAACTGCTTTCATATTGTAATGATATTTTTCCAAGCACTGGTTTTATTTGATCTTAAATACCTTTTTGGGAAAGTCCAGTGAGCTGACTCTAATAAAATCATGCTATTGAAAAAAGGTTTAAGTGGAATGTTCAGAATAAATTACAAAACTGCATGCAAGAATACCAGCTAGTGCTGCAATAAAAATCTGGAAATGAGGATTCTTGCAATATATTTTAAAGAAGTAGTATACTTCTTTTTGTTCATTTTTTTTTCCACAGAATATTTCATAATAGAAAGCCTTTGCAACTTGAAAGAGGATGAATGAATAACGAATGAATAAACTGCCAAAGAGATTGCATTTAAAAAAAAACTTGATTTTTTTTTCCCCACATAATATATTTCATATCATTTTCAATAACTTTTGGAAGATAATAGGAAAAGTAATTTGGTTCCATTTTGCTGTGCCAAAATAAGTAAATTATATCATACTTAGACTGTCAGGTTTTTCACCCATACACACACACACGTGTCCAGATCCTTTGTGTCAGGAGCTAATAGCAAAAATATGACACAGTCAGGTCTTCTTGCTCTGGAAAATCCTGAACTGTACATATTCAGGAGTTTCAGGAATCCAACTGAGGCATCTCAGAGATTTGCTCCCCTGTAGATCTATAGGAGATCACATTCAGAGGGTTTTTTTGCAGGCTTTGCAGGAGTTATTGGCATTTTCTAGTGTTAGGGCTCAAAAGAATATGACAAAGGCAGTCACTGCCCTCAGATGTCTTTCAGTTGCTGGAGTTTACTGTGCTAAAAAGAAGATGAAAAAAAAAGAGAAAGAATTTGTGTTTTTCTTCTTTCCAGTTTCTAACTCTCATTGTGAATGGGCCATCCAGACACACATCCCTAGCAAATGCTAGCAATAGCAGCGTTTGTCAAACCACATACAAACCCACAAAATCAGAGCTTATATATTGAAATGTAAATTAGCCACACCATGATTTAGGCAACAAACCTGAAACCCCTGAAGGTTTCAGGCCAAGTGCTGCTTCTAGTTCTAAAAACCTGTTTAATCTGGATTTATATAGGTGTCACAGAGATCCCAACTGGCACTTCTGATCTACCAGACAAGGGAAATTAGCCCTCTTATCGAGATAAACGGCCCTGATGTGGTCAGCATCAGACAGAGATGTAGCTGCTGAGAAATGTAGGCAGCAGACAGGGAGATGCAGCCAAAGGAGCACAGAGCCCTTGGGCTGCTGGCGCTGGAAAGGCAGGAGGGAAAAGCAGCACTTGGTGTCATGAAGGACCCCTTTCCTTGTACCAGGGCACGCATCACCAACCAAAAATTCAATGATGAGTATTTTCAGGAGCTATTGAGGCCCCATGGGAGTAAAAGCAATTCAGTGTCCAAGGCGAATCCTTCAAGAGTTGGGGAGCACCCAGAATTTTGATCCAAGTTTTTTTTCCTCCGTCACCTTATGCTGGTGCCCAGGATACCTAAAACCTGAAAGCATTTCCTGGTTCCTTGAAATGTTACCAGACTGACTTCTGCATGGAGCTGGAGGCTCTAACCCACCCGAGACACTGAGCCTCTCATCCCACCATGTGGGTCAGAGGCCCCAATGCAGTGCATTCAGAGACAGAGTAAAGCATTGAAAACTTCTATGCTGTAATTTGAACAGCATGGTACATTTATACTTCGAGGTTTTCATCTATTGGCTTTGTCTACTCAAATTCTGAATAGAAACAACGGCCAGGTGGGCTCCATGACTCCAGATGTTAAAAGCAGGACTGTTCAAGAGCAGGCAGAATGGTTTGGAAGGAAATGGGTCTAGGAGACTATGAATTATCAAATCCTCCTTGATGTTTCCACTGTTACCCTTCCTAAAACCCCAGGTGATGTCTGAAGCTCCTCACCTCATTGTAAAGCGCTTCAAATTTCTACCAGGAGTCCCAGCCAACATTCAGTTGTTTGGAGGGAGATGGGAGGGAATGGATATCAGAAATATTGCACTTTGAAGCTCTGATGGAAAAGTTCCACAAAGAAAATCACTGAGTGCCAAGAGAAGAAGCAATTTTCTTTATGGAGCAGCCTTGCAATGTCCAATTCTAACTCACACTTTTTATGGGGAATAAATACATACTCCACAAATTTTAATGACCACTCATATTTTTATTTCAGTAGCTTAAATATTTTTCTTTCAACTCTAGGAGGTGAAAGAGGAAGCACATTTCATACCCACATCCCCCAGATTTTCTGCTGTCAAATTTGGGCGCTCCAAGATTTTGCTGCACTACAAACTGGAAGCACCAAAAACTGCAAAGCTGCACTTGAAGAACAGCACTGTTTTTCACCTGCTGCCCAGTTAAACCAGCAATTAGACCCAGGTGAAAAAGTTCTTACATTCATGTAGAGCAGTGTTGACTTTAATGAGATTCCTCAGCTGTGTCAGCTTTCACCACATCATTTCAACTGCAGGATGAGGCTTCCCATGCAAAATGTCTTCAGCAAACGTGATCCAAATGGCGTTCTGCTTGGCCAAAGCAGAGCTGTGGTGGTAAGAACCTTTTCTTTCTTTTTTTTTTTTTTTTTAACTTGTTCTTAAGACATGAATACTCTGAGAGAAACCAAGGGAAGCAGCCAGGTATGTTTTTTGGGTCTGACTTCCAACAGTGGTAGCCTGTTTTTCCTCGAAGAAAACTGTGAATTGCCCTTGAAAGATCAGGGACCCTGATATTTTGCAAGGGCAGTTCTGCAGTTTTAAGGCCCAGAATTTGGACTTGTTGGCTGCTGTGATATAATAAGCAAAACAGAATCCCAACGCTGGAACGGTGTGTGCACGCAGCAGTATTTTTTATAAAACCATTAGCAATACTTGACTTACCAATAATTCTCAGGTATGAAGTTCATACAGAATGCCCTGCTGGTGTTAATCATATATTATACTATAACTGTCAGATATGAAATACATTCACAAGCCAACAATACATCAAAAGCTCGTTATTAAAGTTGCATATTCAAACGCATTTAACTTAGGAAATAAGTATTGAGGTTTTCTGGGTGATGCTAATTTGACTCAGTTGTGTCTTGTTCAGTCCCTGTTATTACCTCATCACCTCACAGTGGTTTTTGTTTTCCACAGGATATTTGCCTCAGGCAATACAGGGATTTAACTTGCTGGGGAGGCGACTTGGAGTTGTTTTTTCCAGGATTTTTTTAATACATACCCTGAACAGTGTTCTGTTCACTTAGACTTTTTTCTCTTCAGAAATACTTGTGGGTTTTCCTAGTGTGTTTTTTCACTTAAAAAAAAAAAAAAAATCACTTAGAAGTTTGGGTATGGGGTGTCCTACTGACAGCTGCAAGGAT